>NW_027254551.1:0-17500 GCF_044704955.1 Pristiophorus japonicus | reverse complement strand
TGGGGTAGTGAGGGACTGGAGTCAGGTGTAGGCCCAGACTGGGGTAGTGAGGGACTGGAGTCAGGTGCAGTCCCAGACTGGGGTAGTGACGGACTGGAGTCATGTGTTAACCCAGACTGGGGGTAGTGAGGGACTGGAGTCAGGTGTAGGCCCAGACTGGGGTAGTGAGGGACTGGAGTCAGGTGTAGGCCCAGACTGGGGTAGTGAGGGACTGGAGTCAGGTGTAGTCCCAGACTGGGGTAGTGAGGGACTGGAGTCAGGTGTAGACCCAGACTGGGGTAGTGAGGGACTGGAGTCAGGTGCAGTCCCAGACTGGGGTAGTGAGGGACTGGAGTCAGGTGTAGACCCAGACTGGGGTAGTGAGGGACTGGAGTCAGGTGTAGACCCAGACTGGGGGTAGTGAGGGACTGGAGTCAGGTGTAGATCCAGACTGGGGTAGTGAGGGACTGGAGTCAGGTGTAGGCCCAGACTGGGGTAGTGAGGGACTGGAGTCAGGTGTAAACCCAGACTGGGGTAGTGAGGGACTGGAGTCAGGTGTAGTCCCAGACTGGGGTAGTGAGGGACTGGAGTCAGGTGTAGTCCCAGACTGGGGTAGTGAGGGACTGGAGTCAGGTGTAGACCCAGACTGGGGTAGTGAGGGACTGGAGTCAGGTGTAGACCCAGACTGGGGTAGTGAGGGACTGGAGTCAGGTGTAGACCCAGACTGGGGGTAGTGAGGGACTGGAGTCAGGTGTAGGCCCAGACTGGGGGTAGTGAGGGACTGGAGTCAGGTGCAGTCCCAGACTGGGGGTAGTGAGGGACTGGAGTCAGGTGCAGTCCCAGACTGGGGTAGTGAGGGACTGGAGTCAGGTGTAGACCCAGACTGGGGTAGTGAGGGACTGGAGTCAGGTGTAGACCCAGACTGGGGGTAGTGAGGGACTGGAGTCAGGTGTAGATCCAGACTGGGGTAGTGAGGGACTGGAGTCAGGTGTAGGCCCAGACTGGGGTAGTGAGGGACTGGAGTCAGGTGTAAACCCAGACTGGGGTAGTGAGGGACTGGAGTCAGGTGTAGTCCCAGACTGGGGTAGTGAGGGACTGGAGTCAGGTGTAGTCCCAGACTGGGGTAGTGAGGGACTGGAGTCAGGTGTAGACCCAGACTGGGGTAGTGAGGGACTGGAGTCAGGTGTAGACCCAGACTGGGGTAGTGAGGGACTGGAGTCAGGTGTAGACCCAGACTGGGGGTAGTGAGGGACTGGAGTCAGGTGTAGGCCCAGACTGGGGGTAGTGAAGGACTGGAGTCAGGTGCAGTCCCAGACTGGGGTAGTGAGGGACTGGAGTCAGGTGTAGGCCCAGACTGGGGGTAGTGAGGGACTGGAGTCAGGTGTAGACCCAGACTGGGGTAGTGAGGGACTGGAGTCAGGTGTAGACCCAGACTGGGGGTAGTGAGGGACTGGAGTCAGGTGTAGACCCAGACTGGGGTAGTGAGGGACTGGAGTCAGGTGTCGGCCCAGACTGGGGTAGTGAGGGACTGGAGTCAGGTGCAGTCCCAGACTGGGGTAGTGAGGGACTGGATTCAGGTGTAGGCCCAGACTGGGGGTAGTGAGGGACTGGAGTCAGGTGTAGACCCAGACTGGGGTAGTGAGGGACTGGAGTCAGGTGTAGACCCAGACTGGGGTAGTGAGGGACTGGAGTCAGGTGTAGACCCAGACTGGGGTAGTGAGGGAGGGAGTCAGGTGTAGACCCAGACTGGGGTAGTGAGGGACTGGAGTCAGGTGTAGACCCAGACTGGGGTAGTGAGGGACTGGAGTCAGTTGTAGACCCAGACTGGGGTAGTGAGGGACTGGAGTCAGGTGTCGACCCAGACTGGGGTAGTGAGGGACTGGAGTCAGGTGTAGACCCAGACTGGGGGTAGTGAGGGACTGGAGTCAGGTGTGGGCCCAGACTGGGGTAGTGAGGGACTGGAGTCAGGTGTAGGTCCAGACTGGGGTCAGGTGTAGGCCCAGACTGGGGTAGTGAGGTACTGGAGTCAGGTATATGCCCAAACTGGGGTAGTGAGGGACTGGAGTCAGGTGTAGGCCCAGACTGGGGTAGTGAGGGACTGGAGTCAGGTGTAGACCCAGACTGGGGCAGTGAGGGACTGGAGTCAGGTGTAGGCCCAGACTGGGGTAGTGAGGGACTGGAGTCAGGTGTAGGCCCAGACTGTGGTAGTGAGGGACTGGAGTCAGGTGTAGGCCCAGACTGGGGGTAGTGAGGGACTGGAGTCAGGTGTAGGCCCAGACTGGGGTAGTGAGGGACTGGAGTCAGGTGTAGACCCAGACTGGGGGTAGTGAGGGACTGGAGTCAGGTGTAGTCCCAGACTGGGATAGTGAGGGACTGGAGTCAGGTGTAGACCCAGACTGGGGTAGTGAGGGACTGGAGTCAGGTGTAGACCCAGACTGGGGTAGTGAGGGACTGGAGGCAGGTGTAGACCCAGACTGGGATAGTGAGGGACTGGAGTCAGGTGTCGGCCCAGACTGGGGTAGTGAGGGACTGGAGCCAGGGGTAGACCCAGACTGGGGGTAGTGAGGGACTGGAGTCAGGTGTAGGCCCAGACTGGGGTAGTGAGGGACTGGAGTCAGGTGTAGACCCAGACTGGGGTAGTGAGGGACTGGAGTCAGGTGTAGACCCAGACTGGGGGTAGTGAGGGACTGGAGTCTGGTGTAGACCCAGACTGGGGGTAGTGAGGGACTGGAGTCAGGTGCAGTCCCAGACTGGGGATAGTGATGGACTGGAGTCAGGTGTAGGCCCAGACTGGGGTAGTGAGGGACTGGAGTCAGGTGTAGGCCCAGACTGGGGTAGTGAGGGACTGGAGTCAGGTGCAGTCCCAGACTGGGGGTAGTGAGGGACTGGAGTCAGGTGTAGGCCCAGTCTGGGGGTAGTGAGGGACTGGAGTCAGGTGTAGGTCCAGACTGGGGGTAGTGAGGGACTGGAGTCACGTGCAGTCCCAGACTGGGGGTAGTGAGGGACTGGAGTCAGGTGCAGTCCCAGACTGGGGGTAGTGAGGGACTGGGGTCAGGTGTAGACCCAGACTGGGGTCGTGAGGGACTGGAGTCAGGTGCAGTCCCAGACTGGGGGTAGTGAGGGACTGGAGTCAGGTGTAGTCCCAGACTGGGGGTAGTGAGGGACTGGGGTCAGGTGTAGACCCAGACTGGGGTAGTGAGGGACTGGAGTCAGGTGTAGACCCAGACTGGGATAGTGAGGGACTGGAGTCAGGTGCAGTCCCAGACTGGGGGTAGTGAGGGACTGGAGTCAGGTGCAGTCCCAGACTGGGGTAGTGAGGGACTGGAGCCAGGTGTAGACCCAGACTGGGGTAGTGAGGGACTGGAGTCAGGTGTAGACCCAGACTGGGGTAGTGAGGGACTGGAGTCAGGTGTAGACCCAGACTGGGGGTAGTGAGGGACTGGAGTCAGGTGTAGACCCAGACTGGGGTAGTGAGGGACTGGAGTCAGGTGCAGTCCCAGACTGGGGTAGTGAGGGACTGGAGTCAGGTGTCGACCCATACTGGGGTAGTGAGGGACTGGAGTCAGGTGTAGACCCAGACTGGGGGTAGTGAGGGACTGGAGTCAGGTGTAGACCCAGACTGGGGGTAGTGAGGGACTGGAGTCAGGTGTAGGCCCAGACTGGGGTAGTGAGGGACTGGAGTCAGGTGTAGGCCCAGACTGGGGGTAGTGAAGGACTGGAGTCAGGTGTAGGCCCAGACTGGGGTAGTGAGGGACTGGAGTCAGGTGTAGGCCCAGACTGGTCGTAGTGAGGGACTGGAGTCAGGTGCAGTCCCAGACTGGGGTAGTGAGGGACTGGAGACAGGTGTAGGCCCAGACTGGGGGTAGTGAGGGACTGGAGTCAGGTGTAGACCCAGACTGGGGTAGTGAGGGACTGGAGTCAGGTGTAGTCCCAGACTGTGGTAGTGAGGGACTGGAGTCAGGTGCAGTCCCAGACTGGGGTAGTGAGGGACTGGAGTCAGGTGCAGTCCCAGACTGGGGTAGTGAGGGACTGGAGTCAGGTGTAGACCCAGACTGGGGTAGTGAGGGACTGGAGTCAGGTGTAGGCCCAGACTGGGGTAGTGAGGTACTGGAGTCAGGTGTAGGCCCAGACAGGGGTAGTGAAGGACTGGAGTCAGGTGTAGACCCAGACTGGGGTAGTGAGGGACTGGAGTCAGGTGTAGGCCCAGACTGGGGGTAGTGAGGGACTGGAGTCAGGTGTAGACCCAGACTGGGGGTAGTGAGGGACTGGAGTCAGGTGTAGACCCAGACTGGGGTAGTGAGGGACTGAAGTTAGGTGCAGGCCCAGACTGGGGGTAGTGAGGTACCGGAGTCAGGTGTAGACCCAGACTGGGGCTAGTGAGGGACTGGAGTCAGGTGTAGAGCCAGACTGGGGTAGTGAGGGACTGGAGTCAGGTGTAGACCCAGACTGGGGTAGTGAGGGACTGGAGTCAGGTGTGGGCCCAGACTGGGGTAGTGAGGGACTGGAGTCAGGTGCAGTCCCAGACTGGGGTAGTGAGGGACTGGAGTCAGGTGTAGGCCCAGACTGGGGGTAGTGAGGGACTGGAGTCAGGTGTAGACCCAGACTGGGGTAGTGAGGGACTGGAGTCAGGTGTAGGCCCAGACTGGGGGTCGTGAGGGACTGGAGTCAGGTGTAGACCCAGACTGGGGTAGTGAGGGACTGGAGTCAGGTGTAGACCCAGACTGGGGGTAGTGAGGGACTGGAGTCAGGTGTAGACCCAGACTGGGGTAGTGAGGGACTGGAGTCAGGTGTAGGCCCAGACTGGGGGCAGTGAGGTACTGGAGTCAGGTGTAGACCCAGACTGGGGTAGTGAGGGACTGGAGTCAGGTGTAGATCCAGATTGGGGGTAGTGAGGGACTGGAGTCAGGTGTAGGCCCAGACTGGGGTAGTGAGGGACTGGAATCAGGTGTAGGCCCAGACTGGGGTAGTGAGGGACTGGAGTCAGGTGTAGGCCCAGATTGGGGTAGTGAGGGACTGGAGTGAGGTGTAGTCCCAGACTGGGGTAGTGAGGGACTGGAGTCAGGTGTAGACCGAGACTGGGGTAGTGAGGTACTGGAGTCAGGTGTAGGCCCAGACTGGGGGTAGTGAGGGACTGGAGTCAGGTGTAGACCCAGACTGGGGTAGTGAGGGACTGGAATCAGGTGTAGGCCCAGACTGGGGTAGTGAGGGACTGGAGTCAGGTGTAGGCCCAGATTGGGGTAGTGAGGGACTGGAGTCAGGTGTAGGCCCAGACTGGGGTAGTGAGGGACTGGAGTCAGGTGTAGACCCAGACTGGGGTAGTGAGGGACTGGAGTCAGGTGTAGTCCCAGACTGGGGTAGTGAGGGTCTGGAGTCAGGTGTAGACCCAGACTGGGGTAGTGAGGGACTGGAGTCAGGTGTAGACCCAGACTGGGGTAGTGAGGGACTGGAGTCAGGTGTAGACCCAGACTGGGGGTAGTGAGGTACTGGAGTCAGGTGTAGACCCAGACTGGGGTAGTGAGGGACTGGAGTCAGGTGTAGACCCAGACTGGGGTAGTGAGGGACTGGAGTCAGGTGTAGACCCAGACTGGGGTAGTGAGGTACTGGAGTCAGGTGTAGACCCAGACTGGGGTAGTGAGGGACTGGAGTCAGGTGTAGACCCAGACTGGGGGTAGTGAGGTACTGGAGTCAGGTGTAGACCCAGACTGGGGGTAGTGGGGGACTGGAGCCAGGTGTAGACCCAGACTGGGGGTAGTGAGGTACTGGAGTCAGGTGTAGACCCAGACTGGGGGTAGTGAGGGACTGGAGTCAGGTGTAGACCCAGACTGGGGGTAGTGAGGGACTGGAGTCAGGTGTAGGCCCAGACTGGGGTAGTGAGGGACTGGAGTCAGGTGTAGACCCAGACTGGGGGTAGTGAGGGACTGGAGTCAGGTGTAGACCCAGACTGGGGTAGTGAGGGACTGGAGTCAGGTGTAGACCCAGACTGGGGGTAGTGAGGGACTGGAGTCAGGTGTAGACCCAGACTGGGGGTAGTGAGGGACTGGAGTCAGGTGTAGGCCCAGACTGGGGTAGTGAGGGACTGGAGTCAGGTGTAGACCCAGACTGGTGGTAGTGAGGGACTGGAGTCAGGTGTAGACCCAGACTGGGGTAGTGAGGGACTGGAGTCAGGTGTAGACCCAGACTGGGGTAGTGAGGGACTGGAGTCAGGTGTAGTCCCAGATTGGGGTAGTGAGGGACTGGTGTCAGGTGTAGGCCCAGACTGGGGTAGTGAGGGACTGGAGTCAGGTGTAGACCCAGACTGGGGTAGTGAGGGACTGGAGTCAGGTGTAGACCCAGACTGGGGGTAGTGAGGGACTAGAGTCAGGTGTAGACCCAGACTGGGGGTAGTGAGGGACTGGAGTCAGGTGTAGACCCAGACTGGGGTAGTGAGGGACTGGAGTCAGGTGCAGTCCCAGACTGGGGTAGTGAGGGACTGGAGTCAGGTGTAGACCCAGACTGGGGTAGTGAGGGACTGGAGTCAGGTGTAGACCCAGACTGGGGTAGTGAGGGACTGGAGTCAGGTGTAGACCCAGACTGGGGTAGTGAGGGACTGGAGCCAGGTGTAGGTCCCTGTTAGAGGTGTGCCAAATACTTATAGATAATTTACCCATTTGATCAGTAGAATTCACAACACTGAAGTTCGGAAGTCACAGATTTATTAAGAAATCACAAATTATACACACACAACAGCCAATGTATCTGGCAAACCCTTGGGAGTTTGAGCCTGAGAATTCAAACACGTTCCTGTCTCGAGTTCCCTCTATGGGTTGATCAGATCTTCACCCAATCCGAGATACCGTCCCAACACCCACTTTATACCTTCCCCTCACCCCTTCTGCTCAACAATTGTCTTGCCTCGTAGTGACATCAAGAGGTGTCCCAAATAAAGGGAAGATAGACTATGAAAGTGGACTATGACTCTGACCGAGCTGCTGGCCGCCCGCCTGTCCCAATGTCTCCCTGTGTGTGTGTGTGTGGTTCGGTGCCGCGTGTGGTCCCATTTCTGTTCCCGCCAAGCGCCTTGGGAGGCTTTGCTGCGTTAACGGCGCTGTATAAATGCAATGTGTTGTTGTCAGGCTTCAAGCCCTCCGTCCTGATCTATGGGATCTTCCTCTCTCCTCGTAGATGCTCATTTGCACGTCGCTGTTTGCGGGAGCTTGCTGTGCGCGAATATAGCTGCCGTGTGTGCTACCTTGCAACTGCGAGCACACTCCAGAAAGTACTTCATTGGCTGTAAAGCACTTTGGGGCTTCAAGAGGCGCTCCATAAATGCAAGCCTTTCCCACTTTCTTGCTATCTTTCAATGTTTCCGATTAACGTCTCCCTTCAAATACGGAGTTCATGCCCCAGGACTGCCTGCAGCTTGTGTCTCAGTGTGTGTGAGATAGATCTCCCCATTGAACAATCTGACCTCCCCACTCAACCAACACAGGCTACAAGCTAAACATTGCAGCAATATAAAGTAACCCCATCACCAGTATTACATTAACACACGTCACGGCAATCTGATTCACCCTGTCATTAGAAATCCGATTTCAAACCCCGTTTACACGCTATTTAAATCCTTTTAAATCCCTTACAAACACCCTTAACCAACACTTGAATCCCGTAAAAAAAATTAAAAAGCTATTAAACCACTCATTCAACTCATTTTAACATTATTTTAAACCCCTTATTAAATTACCTTTCAATCCTTTTTAATCACAATATCAGCCACCGCTCATGGACTTTGTCCATTGGGAACAACCCAGTGAGATATACAGCCCATCACATTCCCCCCACAGACCCACCCCCCATCAATGTACATCACTCCAACACTCACTCCCCTCAAACCACCTCACCCATCCCTCACCCCTCATACTCACCTCCATCCCATCCCACCTCACCCCATCCCTCACCCCTCACACTCACCTCCATCCCATCCCACCTCACCCCATCCCTCACCCCTCATACTCACCTCCATCCCATCCCACCTCACCCCATCCCTCACCCCTCATACTCACCTCCATCCCATCCCACCTCACCCCATCCCACACCCCTCACACTCACCTCCATCCCATCCCACCTCACCCCATCCCTCACCCCTCACACTCACCTCCATCCCATCCCACCTCACCTCATCCCTCACCCCTCATACTCACCTCCATCCCATCCCACCTCACCCCATCCCTCACCCCTCATACTCACCTCCATCCCATCCCACCTCACCCCATCCCACACAGCTCACACTCACCTCCATCCCATCCCACCTCACCCCATCCCTCACCCCTCATACTCACCTCCATCCCACCTCACCCCATCCCTCACCCCTCACACTCACCTCCATCCCATCCCACCTCACCCCATCCCACACAGCTCACACTCACCTCCATCCCATCCCACCTCACCTCATCCCTCACCCCTCACACTCACCTCCATCCCATCCCACCTCACCCCATCCCTCACCCCTCACACTCACCTCCATCCCATCCCACCTCACCCCATTCCTCACCCCTCACACTCATCTCCATCCCATCCCACCTCACCCCATCCCTCACCCCTCATACTCACCTCCATCCCATCCCACCTCACCTCATCCCTCACCCCTCATACTCACCTCCATCCCATCCCACCTCACCCCATCCCTCACCCCTCACACTCACCTCCATCCCATCCCACCTCACCCCATCCCACACAGCTCACACTCACCTCCATCCCATCCCACCTCACCCCATCCCTCACCCCTCACACTCACCTCCATCCCATCCCACCTCACCTCATCCCACACCCCTCACACTCAGCTCCATCCCATCCCACCTCACCCCATCTCACACAGCTCACACTCACCTCCATCCCATCCCACCTCACCCCATCTCACACAGCTCACCTAATCCCATAGCCCTCACCCCCATCACAAACCACCTCACCCATCCCACTCCACGCACACCACCTCCGTCCCCCACACACCTTGGACCCTGCCCGTGGGCCCAGAGTCGGGTTGAAATAACCCGCTCACAATCCTGGATCTTCCGGATCATTCCGTTTCTTCCTCCTACGTTTCGCCACCTTGACGCCGTTAATCTTCAGCGGGAGGTTCTTGCAGGGCAGGTGGTCTCTCAGCATGTCTTGTACCTGGGAACGGACGCGAATCACCAGGTGAGGGGTCGTGTACCATAGAGATCGTTCAAAGTTACACCGCACCTCACCGGGGGGGGGCTCTCAGGGAACATCACCATGGCCCACACACCAGGGGAATCCCCCTCCCCTTAACACCAGGGGAAACCCCTCCCCATTAACACCAGGGGAAACCCCTCCCCATTAACACCAGGGGAAACCCCTCCCCATTAACACCAGGGGAATCCCCAACCCATTACCAGGGTAATCCCCCTCCACTTAACACCAGGGGAAACCCCTCCCCATTAACACCAGGGGAATCCCCAACCCATTACCAGGGTAATCCCCCTCCACTTAACACCAGGGGAAACCCCCTCCCCTTAACACCAGGGGAATCCCCAACCCATTACCAGGGTAATCCCCCTCTCCTTAACACCAGCGAATCCCCCTCCCCTTAATACCAGGATAATCCCCTCCCCCTTAACACCATGGTAGCCCCTCCTCTTAACACCAGGGAATCCTCACCACTTAACACCAGGGGAAACCACTCCCCATTACCACCAGGAAATCCCCACCCCAGTAAAACCAGTGGAACCCCTCCCCCTGAACACCAGGCGAATCCCTGCCCCAGAACACCAGAGGAATCCCCTCCCCTTTACACCAAGAGAATCCCCACCCACTTAACACCAGGAATCCCCCTCCCCTTAACACCAGGGGAAGCCCCCTCAGTGCCACCAGGGGAATCCCTCTCCCCTTAACAGCAGGATATCCCCTCCCCCTAACACCAGGGGTTGGTCAGTCAATGTCAACTGGTGATGGTCAGTCAATGCCAACTGGGGAAGGTCAGTCAATGTCAACTGGTGATGGTCAGTCAATGGCAACTGGGGAAGGTCAGTCAATGGCAACTGGGGAAGGTCAGTCAATGTCAACTGTGGATGGTCAGTCAATGTCAACTGGGGAAGGTCAGTCAATGCCAACTGGGGAAGGTCAGTCAATGTCAACTGGGGAAGGTCAGTCAATGTCAACTGGGGATGGTCAGTCAATGGCAACTGGGGATGGTCAGTCAATGTCAACTGGGGATGGTCAGTCAATGTCAACTGGGGATGGTCAGTCAATGTCAACTGGGGATGGTCAGTCAATGCCAACTGGGGATGGTCAGTCAATGTCAACTGGGGATGGTCAGTCAATGGCAACTGGGGATGGTCAGTCAATGCCAACTGGGGATGGTCAGTCAATGTCAACTGGGGATGGTCAGTCAATGCCAACTGGGGAAGGTCAGTCAATGTCAACTGGGGATGGTCAGTCAATGGCAACTGGGGATGGTCAGTCAATGTCAACTAGGGATGGTCAGCCAATGTCAACTGGGGAAGGTCAGTCAATGTCAGCTGGGGAAGGTCAGTCAATGTCAACTGGGGAAGGTCAGTCAATGTCAACTGGGGAAGGTCAGTCAATGTCAACTGGGGAAGGTCAGTCAATGTCAACTGGGGATGGTCAGTCAATGTCAACTGGGGAAGGTCAGTCAATGCCAACTGGGGAAGGTCAGTCAATGTCAACTGGGGAAGGTCAGTCAATGTCAACTGGGGAAGGTCAGTCAATGCCAACTGGGGAAGGTCAGTCAATGTCAACTGGGGAAGGTCAGTCAATGTCAACTGGGGATGGTCAGTCAATGTCAACTGGGGAAGGTCAGTCAATGCCAACTGGGGAAGGTCAGTCAATGCCAACTGGGGAAGGTCAGTCAATGCCAACTGGGGAAGGTCAGTCAATGTCAACTGGGGAAGGTCAGTCAATGTCAACTGGGGAAGGTCAGTCAATGTCAACTGGGGAAGGTCAGTCAATGCCAACTGGGGAAGGTCAGTCAATGCCAACTGGGGATGGTCAGTCAATGCCAACTGGGGAAGGTCAGTCAATGCCAACTGGGGATGGTCAGTCAATGCCAACTGGGGAAGGTCAGGCAATGCCAACTGGGGAAGGTCAGTCAATGCCAACTAATGATGGTTTACTGGGGATGGTCAATCAATGCCACCCTTGCCCAGTGACGCCCAACACCCGGAGAATGAATGGAGAATAACCCCTCACCTGGCGGTGGAAGGCTGCCTGTTTCTCGGGGGTGTCCAGTTTGTTTGTCCCGACGTACATCACTTGGACATCGGCACTGACCTTCTTGCACTGCTCGCCTGACAGTTTCAGAACTCCTGGAACACAGAGAGGAACCAGGTCTCTTCAGCCACAACTCCCAAACCCACCTGCGCGGAGTGAGGGGCAGGAATACCAACCGGGGTACAGGGAGGGGGGCAGGGAGAGCAAAGCCGGAGTGACTGTCCCCAATCGAGGGGGCTTCTGCTGTGGGAGCTGGACCGGGCAACGTGGGTCTGTGTGGACAATTCCAGGCTCATCCCTGCTTGCAGAGGGGATTGGTGAAGGTGGTTCCATACGGTCAATGTACAGCAATGTTTGTGGGAGCTTCCAAAATTAGGGGACATCAACGTAAGGTCGTCACTCATAAATCCCATGAGGAATTAAGGAGAAACGTCTTCACCCAGAGTGGGCTGAGAATGTGGATCTCGCTCCCACAGGGAGTGGTTGAGCGAATAGCAGAGATGTATTTAAGGGGAAGCTGGATAAACACATGAGGGAGAAAGGAATAGAAGGATGTGCTGATGGGGTGAGATGAAGAGGGGAGAGAGGAGGCTGGTGTGGAACATAAACACCGGCACCGAGCAGTGGGGCATAATGGCTACTTTCTGTGCCCTACATTCTGTGTGGTTTATATTGGGAGACACTTGCCCGGATATCTGGGACTGAGCAGACACATTATAAAGCAGGATATTTGGAAGGTCCAATCACTGAATGTTCGAGTGTGGAGTCAGGGACTGAAGGTTTCTTGCCGTGGACCCTGGGAGGATCTGATTGGGTGGTCCCAACCAGAAGCCAGAAGCTGTTTCCAGTGGGGTTCCGCAGGGCTCAGTGCTGGGTCCCTTGCTTTTTTTGGTATATGTCAATGACTATGGATTTGGAAGTTGGGGGCACGATTAAGAAGTTTGAAGATGACACTAAAATCGGCTGTGACATTGATGATTCAGGAGAAAGCTGCGGACTGCAGGAACATATCAATGTACTGGCTAGGTGGGCAGACCAGTGGCAACTGGAATTTACATAGCCACATAGAAACAGAGAAATTAGGTGCAGGAGTAGGCCATTCGACCCTTCGAGCCTGCACCAGCATTCAATAAGATCATGGCTGATCATTCACCTCAGTACCCCTTTCCCGCTTTCTCTCCATACCCCTTGATCCCTTTAGCCATAAGGGCCATATCTAACTCCCTCTTGAATATATCCAATAAACTTGCATTAACAACTCTCTGTGGTAGAGAATTCCACAGGTTAACAACTCTCCGAGTGAAGAAGTTTCTCCTCATCTCGGTCCTAAATGGCTTACCCCTTATCCTTAGATTATGTCCACTGGTTCTGGACTTCCCCAACATCGGGAACATTCTTCCTGCATCTAACCTGTCCAGTCCCGTCAGAATTTTATATGCCTCTATGAGATCCCCTCATTCTTCTAAACTCCAGTGAATACAGGCCCAGTCGATCCAGTCTCTCCTCATATGTCAGTCCTGCCATCCTGGGAATCAGTCTGGTGAACCTTCGCTGCACTCCCTCAATAGCAAGAACGTCCTTCCTCAGGTTAGGAGACCAAAACTGTACACAATACTCCAGGTGAGACCTCACTAAGGCCCTGTACAACTGCCTGCTCCAATATTCAAATCCCCTCACTATGAAGGCCAACATACCATTTACCTTCTTCACCGCCTGCTGTACCTGCATGGCCAACCTTCAATGTCTGATGTACCATGACACCCAGGTCTCGTTGCACCTCCCCTTTTCCTAATCTGCCGCCATTCAGATATTATTCTGCTTTCCTGTTTTTGCCACCAAAGTGGATAACTTCACATTTATCCACATTATACTGCATCTGCAACGCGTGTGCCCCACTCACCTAAACTGTCCAAGTCCCCCTGCAGCCTTTTAGCCTCCTCCTCACAGCTCACTCCGCCACCCAGCTTAATGTCATCTGCAGATTTGGAGATCTTACGCTCAATTCCCTCGTCCGAATCATTAATGTATATTGTAAGTAGCTGGGGTCCCAGCACTGAGCCCTGCGGCACCCCACTAGTCACTGCCTGCCATTCTGAAAAGGACCCGTTTATCCCGGCTCTCTGCTTCCTGTCTGCCTTTAATCCGGATAAGTGTGACATCATGCATTTGGCGAGGTCTAACAAGGGAATGGAGTAAACATTAAACGGTGGAACACTGAGAAGTATAGAGGAACAAAGGGACCTGGGAGTGCAGCTCGACAGATCCCGGAATGTAGCAGGCCAGGTATGTAAGGTGTTTAAGAAGGCATACGGAGCACTTGCCTTCATTAGTCGAGGCGTGGAACACAACAGCAAGGACGCTGTGCTTGATCTGTGTAAAACACAGGTTAGGCCACAAGCTGGAGTACTGCGTGCAGTTCTGGTCACATTGCAGGAAATATGTGATGGCACTGGAAAGGGGGCAGAGGAGATTGACAAGAATGTTTGCCTGGACTGAAGAATTTGAGCGATGAGGAAGGTTTGGAGACGCTGGGTCTGTTTTCTTTGGAACAGACGAGGCTGAGGGGAGACCTGATTGAGGTGTATAACTTTATGAGGGGCCTGCACAGAGTGGACAGGAAGGACCAGTTTCCCTTGGCAGAGGGGTCAACAGCCAGGGGGCATAGATTTAAAGAAATTGAGGGGGAGGGTTAGAGGGGATTTGAGGGGAAATGACTTCACCCAGAGGGTAGTGCGGGTCACTGACTGAAAGGGTGTTAGAGGCAGAAAACCTCATCATATTTAAAAAGTACCTGGATGTGGACCTGAAGTGCTGTAACCTAAAGGGCTACGGACCAAGAGCCGGAAAGTGGGAATAGGTTGGGTAGCTCGTGGTCAGCCGGTGTGGACACGGTGGGCAGAAATGGCCTCCTTCCGTGCTGTAAATCTCTATGATTCTATCGGCCGACTGGTACCTGGTTTCAAATGTCCCTTCTCCGAGGCTTTGCACTCAGCTCCTGCTGCCGTCCCTCCCTTGTTTCCACGGCTTGTCCACGTCCCCGGATCTGCAATGAAAGATCAGGCACATGGGAACTGGAGGATGGAGAGGCAGCCCTGGGCCAGGAGTGGGTCTCCCTGCTCGGTCCCTGTCTCTCACAGCCCTGGGCCAGGAGTGGTTCTCCCTGCTCGGTCCCTGTCTCTCACAGCCCTGGGCCAGGAGTGGTTCTCCCTGCTCGGTCCCTGTCTCTCACAGCCCTTGGCCAGGAGTGGTTCTCCCTGCTCGGTCCCTGTCTCTCACAGCCCTGGGCCAGGAGTGGTTCTCCCTGCTCGGTCCCTGTCTCTCACAGCCCTGGGCCAGGAGTGGGTCTCCCTGCTCGGTCCCTGTCTCTCACAGCCCTGGGCCAGGAGTGGGTCTTCCTGCTCGGTCCCTGTCTCTCACAGCCCTGGGCCAGGAGTGGGTCTCCCTGCTCGGTCCCTGTCTCTCACAGCCCTGGGCCAGGCATTGACCCGATGGCCACAGAGATTAAATATAATTAGATACAATTCAACACTGAAGGATCAATAGACAGAGAGAGAAAGCTGTATATATATATATATATATATATGTATATATATATATATATATATATATATATATAGAGAGAGAGAGAAAGGAAGACCGCCAGAGTGAGAGATAGAGACAGAGAGAGATAAAAAGACTGAAGCAAAGAGAAAGACAGCAGGAGACAGAGAAAGAGTGGTGGACACCGAGAGAGAAAGAGTGCAAGACCGTGATATGGAGAATGTGTGAAAGAGAGACAAAGAGAGAGGCAGAGAGAGAAAGAAAGTGATAGAGAGAAACAGAATGGGAGAGAGAGGAGACTGATGCAGAGAGACAGAGCAAGAGAGATAGAAAGAGACTAAGTGAGAGACAGATTACATTTGGAACAATGTGCACAGTTCCAGTCTCCATATGCCTTGGTTAGACCACACTTGGAGCACTGTACACAATTCTGACCATCATATACCTCGGTGGGATCCCGCTTTGGGCACTGTGGAGAGTTATCGCTCCCATAATATCAAAAGGATAGAGTGGGTCTGAAGGAGGTGCCAAAACAAAAGGTTTACAAGTATGATATCAGAACTGAGTGGGTACAACTATCAGGAAATGTTGTTAAGGCTGGGGCGTATTTTCGCCAAGAAATATCTCTCTCGGGATCGGGAGATTCTCAGGAACTGAGCAGGTCATGGGTCACATTGGGTGCAGTGCCTGTTTGAATCAACTCCTCCAGACTGATACCTGAGGCTGTAGGTCCCACTGGGACAGAGGCCGGTTTCTCAGTGCTTTGTTCAGATGTTTGTCCCTCAGGTTCCTGAGTTGGGGTTGTTGCCGGATCTGTAATAAAGGACGGGAGACATGGGAGGGTAAAATACTGGGAATACTCAATCGGATCATCAGGCTGATACTGGAGTCCGGAGAATGTCACACACTAGACTTTAAATAAGTCAAACAATCCCACTCCCCTCAGTCACTGCATCCCACTCCCCTCAGTCACTGCATCCCACTCCCCTCAGTCACTGCATCCCACTCCCCTCAGTCACTGCATCCCACTCCCCTCAGTCACTGCATCCCACTCCCCTCAGTCACTGCATCCCACTCCCCTCAGTCACTGCATCCCACTCCCCTCAGTCACTGCATCCCACTCCCCTCAGTCACTGCATCCCACTCCCCTCAGTCACTGCATCCCACTCCCCTCAGTCACTGCATCCCACTCCCCTCAGTCACTGCATCCCACTCCCCTCAGTCACTGCAGCCCACTCCCCTCAGTCACTGCATCCCACTCCCCTCAGTCACTGCATCCCACTCCCCTCAGTCACTGCATCCCACTCCCCTCAGTCACTGCATCCCACTCCCCTCAGTCACTGCATCCCACTCCCCTCAGTCACTGCATCCCACTCCCCTCAGTCACTGCATCCCACTCCCCTCAGTCACTGCATCCCACTCCCCTCAGTCACTGCATCCCACTCCCCTCAGTCACTGCATCCCACTCCCCTCAGTCACTGCATCCCACTCCCCTCAGTCACTACATCCCACTCCCCTCAGTCACTGCATCCCACTCCCCTCAGTCACTGCATCCCACTCCCCTCAGTCACGGCATACCACTCCCCTCAGTCACGGCATACCACTCCCCTCAGTCACTGCATCCCACTCCCCTCAGTCACTGCAGCCCACTCCCCTCAGTCACTGCATCCCACTCCCCTCAGTCACTGCATCCCACTCCCCTCAGTCACTGCATCACTCCCCTCAGTCACTGCATCCCACTCCCCTCAGTCACTGCATCCCACTCCCCTCAGTCACTGCATCCCACTCCCCTCAGTCACTGCATCCCACTCCCCTCAGTCACTGCATCCCACTCCCCTCAGTCACTGCATCCCACTCCCCTCAGTCACTGCATACCACTCCCCTCAGTCAGTACATTCCTCTACAGTCAGTTACTATATCTCACTGCCTTCAGTCACTGAACCCCACTCCTCTCAGTAACAGCATTCTCCTCATCACTATCCACTCAGTCTTCTAATCCGACTCCCCTCAGGCTCCTCATCGCACTGTCCTCAGGCTCCGGGTCCCACACCCCTCAGTGACGATATCCCACTCCCCTCAGTCACTACATCCCACACTACTCCGTCACTACATCCTACTCCCTTCAGTAAGGGACTGGATGAATCTGATGATCGAAGGATCTCTGCAGTTCCATTGGGTGAACAGTCTGTGTAGAATGGACCCCACGAGGCAGATACCTGAGGCAGCAGACCCCGCTGGGATAGTGCATGGACTGTCAGTCGATTCAAGAGTCGATTGTTCCTCAGGCCCCTGAGTTGGGGATGTCTCTGGATCTGTAATAAATTAATGGATAGGTGGGAGAGTGCAGATTGTTAGCAACAGAACAGTCATCAATGGAACCGGATGTTTTCAGACACCAGTCTTTATATAACCCAGAATCAATAAATCTGTCCCCCTCAGTCACTACATCCCATTCCCCTTCTCCACTGCATTATGTTATTTGGTCCTGGGATGTGGGCGTCACTGGCAAGGCCAGCATTTATTGCCCATTCCTGCTTGCCCTTGAGAAGATGCTGGGGAGTCACTTACTTGAATAAAACTGCGTGGCTTGCTGGGCCGTTTTAGAAGGTAGTTCAGAGTTCACCCCATTGCTGTGAGTCTGCAGCCATATATATCCCAGACCGGGGAAGGATGGCAGATTTCCTTCCCTGATGGACATTAGCCTTTATATAACCCACAATCTTCCCACAACACTCCTCTCAGTGAATGCAAGCGA